>NW_022145594.1:24953607-24968607 GCF_000002235.5 Strongylocentrotus purpuratus | reverse complement strand
TAAATATGACTGTAAAAAGCTAAGGAGTTCAGATCAAACGTTCATAACACTTTTGTGTGTGGTCCCACATGTCCATTTCTGAGTAGTGCTTTTCACTGTATAACAGCCTAAGACTGATGAAGAACACTGTTAGTGTTCAAAATTACTCACTAAAGGTACAAAACAATTCAGTTTGATTGTGTAAAAAGAAATTTTCAACCAGTAAACTACCGTTCAGATGACATTTTTCAAAAAGTTATGTATTAGCAATGTAAATCTTTAATGGAACAATCTAATTTACCATACATGCATGTGCGACTTCAGACAAGTACAATCTGTTTTATGTACAGATTTAATGTGCACAGGAATTATATTATATTCATTACATACCGCATATGAAGATTCTAGAAACTTGTAGGCATAGAATTCACTACAGGGCATTATAGTGAAAAAGATTTGGACCAGGCATAATTGTACTTGCTCGTACAATGCAAGAACACAATGGTTGCGCATTTAACAATATATATACACGCAGTGCTCTTAGACAATTCTACAAATATTATTATCATTAACTAATGATTTTGCAAACCATATCATCCAATAAAGATTGATTTTAACACTATTTCACTTGATAGCTCTCAAACCTAGGTCAAACACATTTCCAGATCGTATACCTACATGTAATATAAATAGCATCCCACGTATGTAAATGTATATGAAAGTCATTACATAATCAATCCTGGGGGTGTTTCATAAAGCTGTTCGTAAAGTTAAGCATGACTTTACGAACGACTTGAATATGAAGTGCCAGAGAGGATGCCTAACGTTTTTCCTGATATTTCCAATAACCTCAATTAAATTATGGCAAAAAATATACTTTGCATTAAAAATGATTTTTATAATAATAATGCTAATTACATCTGCAAAGTTCAACTTTAGTTGATGCAGTTAAAACTGATTGAGCATCCCATTTGGCTTTTCATATTCAAGCTGTTCGTAAAGTCAGGCGTAACTTTACGAACAGCTTTATGAAACACCCCCCAGGTTCCATTAACTTCTTCAATTGCATGTATTCAATATATAAGGACTTATAAGAGCTGGTAATGATATATATCTTGGGACAAAGTTATGTCTTCTTCACCACATCAAAATACCTCTTCTACTATTCATCGAAGATTCCTCCTTTTAACCGTCAAGTTTTTCCAAAAAGTAGCTCCATGCTCTCCGCATAAAACACTCACACATCGAGTTAAAGTTCACACCATTCCAAACTTGAGTCCTTATGATTATGGTGCAAAGTTCATCGAACTATGTCATACTTCAAGAGCGCCCTCTCATGACGATGCTTGGACAATGCTGGCTTGGTTGGTTCGTAGGGTCTTCTGCAGCACATGCGCGTCGGCGGGCTCGATGCGCTTGTAGTAATGCTCTTTGGTTTCAATGATCTCAAATTCAAACTTTTTGTAGAAGTCGATTGCTGAATCGTTGTTAATCTGCACGTGTCTGTGTAAATAAGGGCGGAGAATGATGGTTTATAGCCGTTTGTTCTAAAAATAGTTTGTCTACAACCTGAATGGTGTATGTCCATATGGTTTAAACCCAGCTCGTCTACTAACCATATGGTCTAAGAGTCACTTGATGATTCTTATTTATGATAAAATTATTAATAGACCATATGGAAAATAGAAAAAATGGGCATTAGACAAACTGGAAGTTAGACAGACAGGCGATTAGACCAAATGGGTAGTAGACTTATTGGAGATTAGACCGAATGGAAGTTAGACCAAATGACTATTAGCCTAAATGGTCATTTGACCAAATGATGAGTGGATGAAATGATTATGAGACCATGTGGATGGTAGACGGGCTGGGTGTAGACCAAATGGGAATAGACTAATTGGTAGTAGACGAACTAGTTGTAGACTAAACAGCAATTCACTAAAATGATCATTCAACCAACATTAGTCGCATCATTTAAGAGAAATCTAAAAACTCATTTGTTTTCTTTGTAATTGTTATTTTTAGAGTGTAATGCACTTGGAGAGCGTATAATTATTCTGTTTTTATTTACTAATGTAAAGAGCTTTGAGCATGTTTATGTAAAGGCGCTATATAAGTATCAATATGTATGTATGTATGTATAAAGAGGGTTGCCAGACAGAAGATTTCATTTAACAACACTTCACTGAACTAATTTAATCAAGCATACTGTCTCCCTCTCTAATTATCTAACCCACGTTTCAAAATGATTACATACTCTCATGTTCATCACCCATTTTCAAATTTAAAATGTTTAAAATATGACTTAACATGACTTCAAAAATCATAATTTAAACATGGCAATATCACCACTTGCAAGTTGTAATGCATAAATGTTTAACTAAGTTTTAACACAGGTATTTAATAAACCTAATTAAAAACTGATCCAACATGTTCATGTTTACTCTCTATGCTCATGTCATTAGCTTTGCAGAAAGAATTATACCCAAAAGTCAAACTAGTGTTTTACCTAGTATAGCACATCGAGAGTAAAAAAATGCTATTTATTTATCCAACCATTTATCCAACAATTATTTGTACACATGTGTGAGAAAGGCTACTTCAAGGCAAATCAAATGTATAATACTACAACGTAGCCCCAGAACACTACCTGAAATGAAAGATCTATTTGCGTTCTATGAAACAGAACAAAAGAGAATTCAAACATTGGTATATTCCCAAATCTTTTGCAAATAAATCAAATTTTTCACCCTCAAAAAGTTATTTGTACACCTTGCATTTTGGGTCCCCGTTTTCACATTTGCCCTTTAACTAGTTGCAACAGAAATCCTGCATATTACATAACAGCAGAAATTTCACCTGAGATTCCCTGTATAATTAAAGTCCCTAAACACCGGTTTCTGGACCATTATTTCTGGTAAACCCTTTAATATCCCCATTTGAATTACAGGTGTATATATACTTGTTTCAGACACTGTATTGTATTTGGTATCATGCTCAAAGGCATTTGGTACACATGTAAACAGTTATAGCATGAATTGCAATAAGTGATGAGATGACTTACAAGTATATGTTATCAATGCGTCCATCTTTCTCACAGAAATCCAGAACATGCTTCAGCATCATGGTACCTGCGAAGAAAGAAGAAACAGATACATTTTTCATTTTAAAATAATTATACCAACAGATTGGACTGAAAGCCAGGTTTATTTTGCAATTTCCCATGCTGTAGTGACCAGCCCTGTTGTGAGGCAAATATACTTTCCTTTAAAAAAAGACCACATATTTCCTGTGAATATCCATTTGATTTTCGTAAATCAATAACACACAAAAAGGGATAATATGTGCCACATTTACTTTAAACTGTCCTAAATAGAGATTTCAAGAAGAAATTGTGACGATTTTGCTGTAAGAGTAGTAGTAGTAGTAGTACTAGTAGTAGTAGTAGTAATAGTAGTACTAGAAGTAGTAGTAGTAGTAGTAGTAGTAGTAATAGTAGTACTAGAAGTAGTAGTAGTAGTAGTAGTAGTAGTAGTAGTAGTAGTAATAGTAGTACTAGAAGTAGTAGTAATAGTAGTAGGAGTAGTAGTAGCAGTATAAGTAGTAGTAGTAGTAGTAGTAGTAGTAGTAGTAGTAGTAATAGTAGTACTAGAAGTAGTAGTAGTAGTACTAGTAGTAGTAGTAGAAGCAGTAGTAGTAGCAGTAGTAGCAGTAGTAGTAGCAGTAGTAGTAGTAGTAGCAGCAGTAGGAGTAGTAGCAATAGTAATAGAAGTAGTAGAAGTAGTAGTAGTAGTAGTAGTAATAGTAGCAGTAGTAGTAGTAGTAATAGCAGCAGCAGTAGTAGTAGCAGCAGCAGTAGTTGTAGCAATAGTAGTAGTAGTGGAAGTACATGTAGTTGTAGTAATAGAAGTAGTAGTAGTAGTAGTAGTAGTAGTAGTAGTAGTAGTAGTAGTAGTAGTAGTTGCAGTAGTAGTACTAGCTCATTATTTTCCTTTACATTCCAGCAAAATCTTTCCTATCGCAGAAACCTACATAAATGTGGGTATATGGGTCCACTTAACATAGAAAAAGAGTACTTACTGATTCCCAGTCTCCTGTACGGTGCTAGACACCCCAGGGTCATGATGTAGAGACGTCTAGCTCCCTGGTCTGTCGTATCGATCCTGCAGCATACAGCACCAACCACGATGTCATTGTAGTATGCTACAAGGACAAACAAATAATATATGATTTTATAATGTAGTATGCCACAGGTAAAAAAGAAGGGCTGTCAAGATTCTGCCATTGTGGCATGCATAATGCTGTACACATATGGTACATGTACCATATGTTTTTTTAATTATACAGTGATAAGGTTAAAGGGTACACAAAGGCCATCAAGAAGACAATATTAACATTTATTTTTGCACAATCTCTTCAAAGTTTCAGTCTAGATATGTACCTCACAGTATGTACAATTACGTACACAGGTATTTTGGGGGGAAATTGAGCAATGATGAAATGGCAGCAAGCCTCCCATTAGAAAACTTTATTTGTCTCACAGGAATATGCAGGAGTTAATATTTCAATTTGTTTTACTTCTTTTTCTGGACATATTTTTTCTTCTTTACTACTGCCACTTCACTTCCAGCACATTCAACTTTGATTTAACAAAAAACCTTCACTTGCACTACAGTTGTGTCTATTGCTCTTTGATTTTCTACAGTCTACACCCCGACAAACAAACAAATCACTACTATTACTCTTGCAAATACACAAACCCACAAGAGTGTTTCAATTCTCAATTATCCACTTTGTATACTATTTATTAATTCCAATGTCTTTTTTTTAGGAAATTCACACACTGAACAAGTGCTAATGTTCAACCTACATGTAGTTTACATCCACATAGAACAAGAAGAATGTTAACTCCATTTCACACACAGATAAACATCTTTTAACCGCAGCAAAAAAGGCAGCCACATTTTGTTTACGCATAAATGATTGGCAACCGCACGCAACAAAAGACTTAACAAGTGCGAATTCACTGAGCTCAGTGAGCTCAATATGATACAGAAATGCGAAGCATATTACACTTTATGTCATCATCGAAAAATCGATGGGGTTTTGCCACGTCATTTCTGAACAGACCCTAAAGCGCTCATCTGCTATCAAACATTGATTAACCACAAATTACCTAGTTTGGCCAATTCTCCAACTTCCAAGACATCTTTGTAGAACTTATCATTGTAGGAGACGGGGAAGACGACCGAGTTGAGTTTCTTCAGCTGCTTGATGTTATGTGAGGTAATATCCCCCAGATCTTTCCTCCCTCTGTAAAGACAAATAAAAACACCCCCATGAGTAAGGATGGTGGTATGGTCCATTCATACATTAACAAATTATGCTAATAATGATGATAATCATTTTTGTTGCCAATTTGATACTTGCTTTGCAATAATAGGAATAACTCAAAGTACAAGTCCACTCCAAAAATAACTTACTTTCAATAGAAGCAGAAATATCAGACAAACCAATCAAAAGAATTTTGAGCAAAATCGGATAACTAATAAGAAAGTTATGAATTTATGAAAAAGTATGTAAAATTATGGAAAAAGTGAAATCACTATCGGTTCACAAATTGCCAATTTTGTTATCAGTCTGTGACGTCATGTCCTCACTATATATCAATTGCTTTACCATATAGTTTAATTCCATAATTTCCCTTTTTATCCCCAAGAATCTTATTTCTTCACACAAGCATCCAAGTTAGATTGATAGTAATATGTTTTTGTGTGGATGCACTGATGTAGAGTAATTTTTTTCTTCAGTTAAATCATGAAAAATGTGAAATTTGATAAACTATTTAGATAAAAATCAATAATTATGAATATACAATATTCCAAAAATAGTATCGATTCTTCAAAGTTCATAACAGATTTTGTGAAGTGTCATGCACGCAATATGATACAAATAATAAAACCTGGGCAAAGACATGGGGAAATCAAGTTTAGGGGATAAAAAAGGAAATTGACAGGATTAAACTATACAGTTGTATAAAGCAATTGATAAATAGTGAGGACATGATGTCAAAAACTGATAACAAAATTGGCAATTTTTGTAGTTATTTTAAGTGAGGGCCTAGAAAAAGAGTGTCTGCACCTACAGTGGCAACTTTTAAGAGTCAATTGAGAGCCCTTCCCTTAGGAAAAGAGAGCTAATCTACCAAGTATACCAAGCAAGTAAGTAAGTACTTAACTTCAATGGCAATGTCAATACATAATATTACTTCAAACCACAGAGATTTTCCAGGCCATCCCATTCACTTATTTTGTTATATAATAACGTAGATCTAGGAAAACTTTCTATAAGGCAATATTCTGAAGAATTTCTATGTCAAAGTATATGATGTATTAGTCTATGTAGACTGGGGTCTATGTAAACTTATTTTGATTCTTTGTACGTTTGTAAAATATTGGACAATAAATTGAAATTGAAATGAAAATTGAAATGAGGATCTGAGACATTTATATACAGTAGAGTCTAACTGTAGACCCTAGATAACTTCACACAGGTGCGCGCCCGCCCAGAACCCATCGGTAGACTATGTAGACCTCTACTTGTATTGTGCAGCGGTTTGCCGCGAAACCTGTGAAAAAGTGTATAGGGGGGTCTACTAATATCAACGTTTATCCGAAAAATACTTCAAAAATAACAAGAAAATTGACACGAAACAGGTAGACCTCTGGGGTCTAACTGTTACGTTTAGATTAGCCTTAAGGGCTCTCTCGAAATGTTTTTTTAATGATATTATTCGAGAGAGCCTTAAACGGCTCCCATACCCCTGCACGGAGAGGCATGTAAACAAAACTCAAAAGTGGTCCAAAATCACACTTTCGCGCACCCGACCAATATTGGACAGTGGCTTTGATAAATTTTGTCGTAGTTTTGGTCTTAATTAGCGCTTTAATTTCAAAATCGGATCTAAAAATAACAAAATAAGAGCAATTTTCTTACCAGACCGATACAGCTCAGCTCCCTTTTCACGTGTACCGTGTGAATTCACGATGTCTACACAATGGTGATGACCTCTGACTAGCACTTCGTAAATGTGCTGCTTCCGTATAATGCGCTGAATAACACTCATACAGCGCATTATACGGAAGCAGCACAATTTACCCACAATTACGGAAGTGCCAGTCAGAGGTCATCACCATTGTGTAGACATCGTGAATTCACACGGTACACGTGAAAAGGGAGCTGAGCTGTATCGGTCTGGTAAGAAAATTGCTCTTATTTTGTTATTTTTAGATCCGATTTTGAAATTAAAGCGCTAATTAAGACCAAAACTAGAGTAAAGTAGCCCGTTTTCGGCCACTTAAGACAAAATCCTATTTTTAGGACTCTTTACTTCCTATTTATTATCATTTCTTGTTCAAATCATGAAGCAAATATTATTATTATTTACACAAAAAAAGAATCCCAGAAAAAAATCACGAATTGCCATGACAATATCCATTTCAATTTTCACTGTTTTGGAGCCCGTTATCGGCCGAGCGTTTCAGTTTACGGCCGCATGTACAAAGTCAATAGGAAGCGCTCGCGCGCGCCGTGCGTTTCCGCGCTGATGTACAGCACAAGCGGGCGGAGCAGGTATCCCACGCCGGAGCTCCCTGGTGCTCGCCTGGCCGAAGACGGGCACAGCGGTGATCGGAAGTTGGAATCTGAATTAGATAGAGATATCGTGTGTGCGTCGCGGTGTGCGGCTGCATTGATTTAATACATGCGATGACATACTTTTGAGCTTGCGACTAGCACAAAATCGGGCTTTAAATCTGAAAAATACTTGAAATAAAGCTCATTTTATGGTACCCATATTTCTTACAGACACGCGTAAGATACTCGATTTTTCAGATTTGGGTAGCGGGACCGGCGATTACATCGCTAAAATGTGATATTTTAGGATATATTTTCCATTGCAAATGTGGTTCTTCAGTGACACTGGCATGGTATGGTATGTGTGGGATATGTGTTATGCTATTATGCGATGTATTTTAGAGTGATTTTACCTTGTATCCAACCAATCGGCCGAAAACGGGAGCTGGCCGATTACGGGCTCCTTTACTCTACGACAAAATTTATCAAAGCCACTGTCCAATATTGGTCGGGTGCGCGAAAGTGTGATTTTGGACCACTTTTGAGTTTTGTTTACATGCCTCTCCGTGCAGGGGTATGGGAGCCGTTTAAGGCTCTCTCGAATAATATCATTAAAAAAACATTTCGAGAGAGCCCTTAAGGCTAGTTTAGATTTAGGTCTACATAACCACCTGATAACGACTTTTAGTTTTAACTCATGATCTTTATAAAAAAAAAAAAATTTGGACATTTAATGAGAATTAGACTAACTTCATTTTGGGTACGTTTTAGTAGGGTATCTCCACGCTGGAGTTACGGGTCTATTTTTGGATAGGTTTTTGAACAAGCGCCCAGGTTTTAATACACAGCTATGCGTCAATGTGAATCCGGGCTAACTCGGCCCACGGGACTACTCGGCCCAGCTGGAAAAACTGGGCCGAGATGTCCCGACCTGATTAATCGATCGAGAGATACCAATGTGTATATGTTTGTGCTCTTTGTGACTTAATAATGCCCTTTCCAACCAAAATCTTTAATGGAATTGTGTTGATTGATACCAATGAAGACAATCTATGACTTATCTTTAGGTAAAATGACAAAAAAAATGACATTTCGGACAATTTACTCACAGCTCGCAATCCGCATTGCCGCACGTACATTAAATGTGCGTTGTATCTACTCGGACCATTGAAATTCGAGCAGTGTTTTTGTCGGTAAATCACTGCAAAAATATCATTTTTATCTCGTATGAAGGTCTATTTTGTATTCCTGACACAGATTTCATTATTGAGAAGTCGAATATAGTACATTTTAGACGAGATGGTTGATGTTTGTTCACTTTCTTTCGTCCTGGCCGTAAATTAGCAGACTACTGCCTAGTGCTACCGCAGCAGCTCAGCTCAGTGTGCAGCTAGCCGTACAGCGCCGCCGGCCGGGTCGGCGGGGGAATTCACTGACTCGTACCGGGCCGCTGCACTGCATTGCATGATTGTACTGCCCAATTTGATCGAGTGATGTGTGAGTATAACTAATCAAACTAGATCTATATCTACCAGGCGCGTACGCAGGGGGGGGGGGGGGGGGGGGGGGGGGGGGGGGGGGGGGGGGGTTAAACCCCCCCCTTTGGAAATTTTTTGTGTGTAAACCCCCCTAAAAAAAACCTAAAACCCCTCCCCTTTTGGATTTTTTTTTTTTTTTTTTTTTTTTTTTTAATTATTAAAAAAAAAAAAAAAAAAAAAAAAAAATATTCCCATGGCCGACCTAAAAAAGGTGACCTTACCCCCCCCCCAACGGAGCAAAATGTCAAATTTCCAAATTTCGAGACCAAAAAAAAAAAAAATCGTTGCGAAATTTTCGGACCGATTTATAAATGTTAAAACCCCCCCCTTGAAAAAATCCTGCGTACGCGCCTGATATCTACTGTATTATCATTATTCATTCCGAGTAGAATATCCAATTTGATTTAGTGAGTAAACTAGACTAGACCTAGATCTATAGCTACATCATTATCATATTCTAGATTAGTCATTCAGAGTAGAATATCCTATTAATGGAGGAATGGAATTTTTCTTTTTTCATAATCAGATAATCATATTTTACTCCTAAAAGTTAGAGACTTGATAAATAGCTAGATCTAACGTAAGGGCCTAGCCTAGTACTCTAAGCAGATTCTTCAGTGAGCTGAAGAATCGCCTTCTTATTTTTTTGGAGGGGGCTGCTTCAAAAAAATTCTATGAAAAGAAGGTATTGGCTTCAAGTTTTTTTGTATAAATAATGCAGCCCCCACCACCCCCCCCCCCCAAACAAACCAAAAAATCTCCTTTTTGTTCCCTTTTTCTGGGAATCAAAGAGATATATACAAAGCAAAGCAATTAAGATTTTGAATTTTGAATTAAGAATTTTGTAAGAAGTGCCCCTTTTCCTTTGACAAGTGCCCCTTCCCCCTTTTCACCTCTGACGAGTGCCCTTTTTTTATTTTTGACACGTGCCCCTTTTCCTTCGGCATGTTCCCATTTTCCTTTGCAATAAGTGTCCATTTTCCATTCTCATAAATCTTGAAATAATCTTGAATAAGTGCCCTTTTTAATCTTTTTTTCAAACATGTCCTCATTTTTATTTAATTGTTCTAACTTTGTTTATTTATTTAGGTTTTTTTTTTTTGCCTTGTAACTTGCATATATGAAATAATACGTACCAATACCACAACACAAGGAATGGTGTGGCGTGTCATCTGTACTGGTTTCTGCATGTTACAAATTTTTTTTGGGGGGGGGGGGCTGGGGGTTAACAGATTTATAACTGATATCTGTGTACCTGTATAAATATGTATACTATAAATAAATAATAAATAAAAAAACAAAATTGCATTACAGCAACGTGGCATAAAATTAATACACGATTACACCTGCTTATCATTTGTTATTATGAGTCTGCTTGACGTCATATTGTTAGAATTTGTATCTTGGAGTCGTAAACAAATAATGTTTATTGTTATTATGTGTGTTTTTCAACATGTCCTCAATTTTATTTAATTGTTTTAACTTTGTTTATTTATTTAGGTTTTTTTTGCCTTGTAACTTGCATATATGAAATAATACGTACCAATACCACAACACAAGGAATGGTGTGGCGTGTCATCTGTACTGGTCTCTGCATGTTACAATTTTTTTTTTTTTTTGGGGGGGGGGGCTGAGGGTTAACAGATTTATATCTGATCTTGTGTACCTGTAAATATGTACTGTTACTATAAATAAATAATAAATAAAAAAACAAATTGCATCACCACAACGTGGCATGAAATTAATACACGATTACACCTGCTTATCAATTGTTATTTTGAGTCAGCTTGACGTCATATTGTTGGAATTTGTATCTTGGAGTCGTAAACAAATAATGTTTATTGCTATTATGTTTGTTTTTCAAACATGTCCTCATTTTTATTTAATTGTTTTAATTTTATTTATTTAGATTTTTTTTTGCCTTGTAAATTGCATATGAAATAATACGTACCAATACCACAACACAAGGAATGGTGTGGCGTGTCATCTGCATGTTACAATTTTTTTTTGGGGGGGGGGGGGGGCTGGGGGTTAACAAATTTATATCTGATCTTGTGTACCTGTAAATATGTACATACTATAAATAAATAATGAATACAAAAATAAAATTGCATTTCCACAACGTGGCATAATACATAATGGAGACAATGTTGATGATGTAAGGGATGGAGATGATGAGAGGGATTGGTGAGGGATGGAGATGATGAGAGGATAATTGGAGACGATATTGATAATGAAAGGGATGGAGACAATGTGAGGGATGGAGGTGATGAGAGGGATGGAGACAATGTGAGGGATGGAGATGATGAGAGGGATGGAGACGATGTGAGGGATGGAGAATTGGAGATGATGAGAGGGATGGAGACAATTTTGATGATGTAAGGGATGAAGACGATATTGATGATTAGAGGGATGGAGACGTCTCCCTCCCGTCTCCATCCCTCCCGTCTCCATCCCTCTCATCGTCTCCATCCCTCTCACCATCTTGTCACCATCTCCATCCCTCCCATCTTCATCCCTCTCATCATCTTCATTCCTCACACCGTCTCAATCCCTCACCAATCCCTCTCATCAACAGCGTCTTCATCCCTTACATCATCAACATTGTCTCCTTCCCTCTCATCACCTCAATCCCTCACCAATCCCTCTCATCATCTCCATCCCTCCCATTGTCTCCATCCCTCTCATCGTCTGCATCCCTCTCATCATCTCCATCCCTCACATTGTCTCTTTCCCTCTCATCATCTCCATCCCTCTCATCATCTCCATCCCTCTCATCATCTCCATCCCTCTCACCATCTCCATCCCTCTCATCATCTTCATCCCTCTCACCATCTCCATCCCTTTCACCATGTCCAGCCCTCTCACCAACTCCATCCCTCTCACCATGTCCATCCCTCTCATCACCTCCATCCCTCTCACCATGTCCATCTCCATCCCTCTCACCATCTCCTTTCCTCTCACCATGTCCATCCCTCTCATCATTGTCCATCCCTCTCATCATCTCCATCCCTCTCATCATCTTCATCCCTCTCATCATCTCCATCCCTCTCACCATGTCCATCCCTCTCACCAACTCCATCCCTCTCACCATGTCCATCCCTCTCACCATGTCCATCCCTCTCATCATCTCCATCCCTCTCACCATGTCCATCTCCATCCCTCTCACCATCTCCTTCCCTCTGACCATGTCCATCCCTCTCATCATTGTCCATCCCTCTCATCATCTCCATCCCTCTCATCATCTCCATCCCTCTCATCATCTTCATTCTCACTACCGTCTCCATCCCTCACCAATCCCTGTCATCAACAGCGTCTTCATCCCTTACATCATCAACATTGTCTCCTTCCCTCTCATCACCTCCATCCCTCACCAATCCCTCTCATCATCTCCATCCCTCCCACTGTCCTCCATCCTCTCATCCTCTCCATCCCTCTCATCATCTCCATCCCTCACATTGTCTCAATCCCTCTCATCATCTCCATCCCTCTCATTGTCTCCATCCCTCTCATCATCTCCATCCCTCACCAATCCCTCTCATCATCTCCATCTCTCACATTGTCTCCATCCCTCTCATCATCTCCATCCCTCTCATCATCTCCATCCCTCTCATCATCTCCATCCCTCTCATCATCTTCATCCCTCTCATCTCCATCCCTCTCATCCCTCTCATCATCTCCATCCCTCTTCATCCCTCTCATTATCTCCATCCCTCACATTGTCTCTTTCCCTCTCATCATCTCCATCCCTCTCATCATCTCCATCCCTCTCATCATCTCTCTCATCCATCTCTCACCATCATCTCCATCCCTCTCATCATCTCATCCCTCTCACCATCTCCATCCCTTTCACCATGTCCATCCCTCTCATCATCTTCATCCCTCTCACCAACTCCATCCCTCTCACATCTCCATCCCTCTCATCATCTCCATCCCTCTCACCATGTCCATCCCTCTCACCATGTCCATCCCTCTCACCATGTCCATCCCTCTCATCATCTCCATCCCTCTCACCATGTCCATCTCCATCCCTCTCACCATCTCCTTTCCTCTCACCATGTCCATCCCTCTCATCATTGTCCATCCCTCTCATCATCTCCATCCCTCTCATCATCTTCATCCCTCTCACCATGTCCATCCCTCTCACCAACTCCATCCCTCTCATCATCTCCATCCCTCTCACCATGTCCATCCCTCTCACCATGTCCATCCCTCTCATCATCTCCATCCCTCTCACCATGTCCATCTCCATCCCTCTCACCATCTCCTTCCCTCTGACCATGTCCATCCCTCTCATCATCTCCATCCCTCTCATCATCTCCATCCCTCTCATCATCTTCATTCCTCACACCGTCTCCATCCCTCACCAATCCCTGTCATCAACAGCGTCTTCATCCCTTACATCATCAACATTGTCTCCTTCCCTCTCATCACCTCCATCCCTCACCAATCCCTCTCATCATCTCCATCCCTCCCACTGTCTCCAACCCTCTCATCCTCTCCATCCCTCTCATCATCTCCATCCCTTACATTGTCTCAATCCCTCTCATCATCTCCATCCCTCTATTGTCTCCATCCCTCTCATCATCTCCATCCCTCACCAATCCCTCTCATCATCTCCATCTCTCACATTGTCTCCATCCCTCTCATCATCTCCATCCCTCTCATCATCTCCATCCCTCTCATCATCTTCATCCTCTCATCTCCATCCCTCTTCATCCCTCTCATCATCTCCACCCTCTTCATCCCTCTCATTATCTCCATCCCTCTCATCATCTCCACCCCATGTCAGGTAAATTGAAATTTAATTATGAAATTTTAATTCTTTGAATGGAATATCATTTTAATTTGATTCAGTTTGGGTTTTATTATTTTTGTATGTTCTTTTTGGTTACTAAATAGTAATCAATTATACTGCTTTATTGCTGATTTTTTTTTTTTTTTTTTTTTTTTTTGGGGGGGGGGGGGGAGTGGAAATTCGTTTTGACCCACACCCCCCCCCCCCACACACACACACTTTTTCGTTGGGAGGAGGTCGAGTCCCCTGCCCCCACTTCTGGCGCTATGATCGCAAGAATGGCTGGATTTCTGAAAAAGGGGCACCTACAAAGGGACACATCAAAACAATAAAAACCATTTTTAGATATTTGTATAAAGGCTACGCCTTCGTCAAGATTGTGAATACATTACCACGAATGACATCAATATTTGTTTATTTCTTTACGTGGAACAACATTATTGTTTAAGGCAAGCATACTTCGCGATTTGGTGTGATGGACTGAATATCGATTTTCGAGCAAGCGAGCTAAAAGTGTAAGGTCCCATTTGAAAAATAACATGATGAATATTAAAGACAATTTAATGAAGAAAGACTGAAAAGTTCTTTATGTAATTATGAGTACATTATAATTAAAACATCTGAGAAAGAAAAGTAGGCACTTATCAGAAGGGAAAAGGACATGTACAAAATGATAAGGGGCACTTTAGGGGAACCTGAAAAAGTGGAGGCACAGTGCCCCCCCCCCCCCCCCCCAAACCAAGAATGCCGCCTCTGACTGTGGGCAAAAGTGCAAACTAACCCAGAAAATCTAGAAATTAAACCAAATTTCAATTTTATTTCGCGGGTCAACTGCCTCCTTCCCCATCAGTACGCCAGTGCTTCCAGTAGGCCTATCCTTCCATGAATTCCTACCATTAAAAATTACAGAAGGGAAAAGGACATGTACAAAGGATAAGGGGGCACTTTAGGGGAACCTTGAAAAGTGGGGGCACAGTGTCCCACCCCCCCCCGACCAAGAATGCCGCCTCTGACAAAACTAACCCAGAAAATCTAGAAATAAAACACATT